>NW_027675415.1:5000-10000 GCF_965601325.2 Salmo salar
CTTTCCCTTCAACGATAGCGCCTTTCAGACAGCAGTTCGTTGGGCGGAACACAGGTATAAACACAGATTGCGAGATAGCACAGCCCCTACAGTGATAGCGCTCTTAAAGGGCCCAGTAGCTATAGGGGCTCCTCTTCCCACCTCAGCCATTTTACACCACTTCCCCACCCCAACGGGAGGTTTTCCTCCACGAGCTACTAAGTACCCTAGACCACCGACCCAGATGATAGGACATTCCAAACAAACCCGAATCGAAGAAATCCCATCACTGATGGCTGTCAGGTTGACCAAACCTGCAGCAGCCCAAACTACACAACAGAGTCCCAGATCTGGCCAAATTGGAAGAACCTCAAACATTGCCCCTAGACTGAGTAATGAGAAATGCGCTTCAGACACTGTGGCCCCCATTTGTCAGCCTGCCAAACAAAACCCTTCCACACATCACGCAGGAGAAAGGGATGGGGGAACACCGAACCTCATATTCCCTCAGCCCAGTCAAGTAATTACAACAACTCAGCACCTAGAAACAATTGCCCAGCCCAGTATATCCCCCCGATCTGACACTTACCCATTTATGATTAATTTTGAGCTAATAGAAGAGGACTTCCCACCCCTACAATCTATCGTAGTTGAAAACTCACATACGACAACAAAACCAAAGACAGTTACAATTGAGGCCCAAGTGATCCACACACCTTGGAGCCAAGTGGCAACTCCAACCATCTCTCCACCCACCGTGGCAATAGGGACAGCACAACCACCCAATAAACCTAGATCCAGTAATGTGGCAGTGTACTCTGACTTGAATATCTCAGGCCCACTCAGCCCAGACACTAACATCTCCACTTCTGTTTTCACAGAGACCCAAGCAAACATACCCATAAACCCCACTGAGGTGAGGAATAAGGAGAAAGGGGCTAAGGGTGATAAAAATATGATGATCGGACAGACCAAAGGGAAGTTCAATCCCAGTAATGTCCCGGCTGAACCCTCCCCAACACCTAATTCCCCATACACCAGACCCCCCTCTCTACCCACCCCACCTAGTATGTCTCCAAACAATGGGCTCCCCAAAGAGCCCAGGGTGAGATTGGAACTCAACTTCCCCTCTGAAACATCTCCAATACTTTTCTCTCCACAGATTGGAAACATGGTACCCACCCCACCTATCTTGGGTATTGGGAAAAAGATTGGCCAAGAACCCAGTGTAAGACTCTCTCCCCTGCCTATACCGAGACACTCCACCCCAACATCTCCACCATCTCCCCGATTATTGTACCGACCAACCAGACATAATTTGAGCACCAGAAAGACATATGATTGGCATATAACTTCACATAAACCGGTCATCGTTATAGGAGATTCTAACCTTAGTAGAATTCCACCACACCCTTATAAAGATATTCAGATAGATAGTTACCCAGGAGCACAATTTCATCACATTACTGGGGTCTTGGCAAAGTCAATCCCAAACCCCAATACTAAGGTGGTTGTGCTGTCACTAGGGATAAATAACAAAGACCAGGAAAGGAAATCAACACCCATAAGCCAACTACAGATACTCCACAATAAAGCCACAGTCATGTACCCAAATGCCACCATTTACTGGCCAATCATCAACTTCTCACCCAACCTCACACGTCAACAGAAGGACATGCTGAAACATATCAACACATACATCACTACACATTACAATGCCCTACTGGAAATAGACCATTCAGAATTCATCACTGAAAATCATGACTACATACATTGGACACCAGCTACAGCAGCTAAAATACTGAAACATTGGGCAACTCAGCTAAAGTGGTAGAGGAGGGTAAGCGCATAGGACAGTCCCTCCACCAATACACTAATATTATGAATCTCTCCACGGTATTTGTTCTGTCCCCTTCTGAGACTCGGCTGCTGGAGAGGGGACTAACCTTTGTCCCGACACCGATGCGGTCGGATTATGGGGACCTGCAAAGGGACATCCATAGATTCCATAGAAACCTCAAGTTATTAGACCATTTTGACTATACTACTGATTTTATTACCCAACCATTCACTGAAAGATCTAAATGGGAACCCTCACTAAAGAAACTATCACAACCAATTAGAAAACTTATTAAAACTAATACACAGATTATTAGAGATTTACATAGCTCTACCATTACAACTTCACATAACATTACACAAGACGAAAGACTAGCTATAACCCAGCTAAGACTAAACAAACATATAACAATTAAACCAGCAGACAAAGGCTCCAAGATAGTGATAATGGATAATCAGCAATATCTCTTGGAAGCCAATCGCCAACTTTCCAATACACAACACTACACTTCCATTCCCACTTCCACACAGATGGAGACACAGACACTAGTGAGACAGATTATAGCGGACCTTTATAAAAATAAATTCATCTCACATAGACAGAAAGTATACTTAGATGGACCTGATATACCAAGACAGAGACTCTTTTACCTTTTACCAAAAATTCACAAAACACCAGAGACGTGGACTGTCCCTTTTCGGGTCCCTATGGGAAGACCCATCGTCTCTGATTGTGGTAGTGAGTCATCTCCAGCAGCTGAATTCATAGATCATTTTCTCAACCCCATCTCACAAAAACATGCCAGCTATATTAAGGACACATATCATTTCATAGACACACTTCGTACAATCCCGGTTCCAGCACAGGCATACCTGTTCACCATGGACATAGACTCTCTTTACACGAACATAGACATCCCCTCAGGGATGGCAGCAGTGGAAGCAGCACTCCGAAGATATCCAGATAGACAGAGACCAGACAAACACATCTTACAGTTACTTGAACTGGGGCTGAAAAACAATGATTTTACATTTAATAACCAATACTATCTTCAGATTCATGGGACAGCAATGGGCAAAAAGTTCGCTCCAGCATACGCAAACATATACATGGCGGACTGGGAGACTACAGCTTTGGAAAAATGCCCACTGCTTCCCTTGGTCTACAAACGCTACCTGGATGATATCTTCGGGGTGTGGCAACATAATCTACAGGACTTCACCACATTCATAGACATCTTGAACAATCATCATCCCACCATTACAGTTAAATATATCATACACCCACATAGAATACATTTTTTAGACACCACTGTTTTCTTTCCAGACACTGAAGCAACCATAGTTTACCTACACACTAAAGTTTATTTCAAAGAAACAGACACGCATGCATTACTCCACCGATCCAGTTTCCACCCCAAACATACCTTTAGGGGGATCGTCAAATCACAACTCATCCGATTCTACAGATTATGCACTCAACAGACTGATTTCAATACAGCTACACACATACTATTTGAGGCATTGAGGAGGAGGGGGTACTCCAAGCGGTCACTGAGATACATCAAAGCGGACACAATAGCAAGCGTCATCCAAAATCAATTGCCTCTTCCTCCTAACCTTAACCCAGGGGGCACTGTTCCTGACACTAACCCTAACCCCAACCCTAACCACAACCCTAACCATAACCCTAACCCTAACCACAACCCTAACCCTAACCCTAACCCTAACCCTAACCATAACCCTAACCATAACCCTAACCCTAACCACAACCCTAACCACAACCCTAACCCTAACCCTAACCACAACCCTAACCCTAACCCTAACCCTAACCATAACCCTAACCATAACCCTAACCCTAACCACAACCCTAACCTTAACCCCCAGACTTCCCCTAGAAACCCCATTCCCACATTGGGGACGGGGCCGGAACCCAAGAGGCTACCAATCATCAGCACCTATTCACACATAAACCAACGTATACATTCAAGACTGAAAAGTGCATTTTCTAACACACAACAGGCCTTCCCCCCACTACAACCATTCCGACCAATCTCAGCATACAGGAGGAATCCTAATCTGAAGGATCTCCTAGTCAATGCAACATTTTCAAACAGGCCCTCTCCCCCAGTACCCACTGAAAGCACCTACTACAGACAACTGACAAACATACACAACCCATACGCACACACCGGTAGCCAAATCACACAACTGATGAACATAAATAGCACCAACATAGTCTATGCAATCACCTGTGCATTATGCAAAAAAATCTATGTGGGGGAAACTGGATCGACAATTCTAACACGTCTCAAACAACATCTATACACAATCACCAAGAATAAACTGTCAACACATTTAGTTACACACTTCCAAACACACCATATTATACACCTCAATATCACTGGGCTAGAAACAGTCTCTACCTGGACCATAGCCCAGAGAAAGGCCGCTGAATCCAAGTGGATAGCCAACCTTAGATCTCTGGCTCCACTTGGATTAAATGGCAAACTATGAGTAGGGAAACCATTCATACATCTCACATATCCACAAACACAACCCTCCCAATAAACACCAGACTGGTAGCAATAACAGAGATCACAATAGGCCAGTGCAACACAGGGTAAAAAAACCACCAAAAAACAGAATTTATCATAACCCTAACCCCTAACCCTAACCCCTAACCCTAACCCTAACCCTAACCCCTAACCCTAACCCCTAAACCTAACCCTAACCCTAACCCCTAAACCCTAACCCTAACCCCTAAACCCTAACCCTAACCCCTAACCCCTAACCCTAACCCCTAACCCCAACCCCAACCCCAACCCTAACCCTAACCCCTAACCCTAACCCCTAACCCTAACCCTAACCCCTGACCCTGACCCTAACCCCTAACCCTAACCCTAACCCTAACCTAACCTAACCTAACCCTAACCCTAACCTAACCCTAACCCTAACCCTAACCTAACCCTAACCTAACCCTAACCCTAACCCTAACCCTAACCCCTAACCCCTAACCCTAACCCTAACCTTAACCCTAACCTTAACCTTAACCCTAACCCTAACCATAACCTTAACCTTCATAACGCTCCCGCTAGAACTCTGGACCTGGTACTGACTCCTGACCTGGGCGAACAGCCCACACCCATCCTTATCCCTTTCCCGATTCTGGGTCCGTATCC